>NW_020451227.1:1334850-1348504 GCF_003343035.1 Apteryx rowi | reverse complement strand
GTACACACCCTGTGAAGCTTGTCTGCTCAGCGCAGCCTTGGCAGCTCTTCCTGCCCTTCCTGTTCAGACAGGTCCAGCTCACAGGGTGTCTGCACAGCAGCAGCGCTCTCCTGAAGACAGACTCCTGGGACTTCTGTATTAGCATACTTCTTCACGTAATCTCTCAAAATATCTGAAATAACACTTTCAGGCTTTTCCTCAGGCTACTGAGAAAAGGATTCTCTTTTACCTGTGAAATTCTGGAGCCTTGTAGGATGTGGGGGTTTTGAATTTTTAATTAACTTTTATAGAAAAAAAGTTTAATAATGGATTAAGAAATCCACATAAGACAAGGTAAAATTTAGTTGGAAAAAGGACATTTCCATTTTCATCCAATTCTTACTAACTCCAGTGTTTCCTGGCCCATTTTTAAATTGGAAAGAAACAAATAGAAAGTAGAACAGAAAGGCGACTATAGTTTTTCATGATTGTATTTGACCTAATGGTTTGTCCTAAGGGTCCTCCTTCTTTGGTCACAGAAGGCTTTCTCCACTTGTTTGTCTCCTTAAGGCCAAATAGTGTGATCAGGCCCACAGCCAGGTCCATCTTTTCCATCTCCCACAGTCTTGGGTGTAAAACCTCTTATCTACTCTAATCTGAGCCCCAGGCTTTTCTCTTTTTCATAAGCCATCTTCCTCTACTCCAGACCTTCCTTTAGGCAATATCATTATTGTTCAGATGCCTTTGGCTGTCCTGGAGCTCTTCTGCATTAACTCTCTTTAGTTTGTCGCCTTTGGACTGCTCTCATCTCCCCTGTTGCATGGAATAATGCTGCTATTGCTCTTGCTGTTGTTCCCCCACATCCACTTCATCCGCTGTGTGTGACTGGCCTTGGACCCAGTAAATTATATTTTTAGATTCTTTCTGTCCCARATAGTCCCATCAGTTTTCACTGAAATTGTTTTCTAGAATAGTGCAAAGTTCATAATACATAAATAAGGGATAATGAATAAATAAGGAATAATTCTTATGGAAATTATGGTCATTAAGCAACAAGATGATCCACTAAAACAATAAGAAATTTCACCACTGTTAAGGAACTATTGTGATAAGGCAACTACATAAGTATTTATTTAATATTAGCTGCTTGTAAATGACAGGTTGTCTGGGTTTATGAAGTTTTCTGGCTTCAGAAGAATCAAATGGAAACAAATAGCTTTTATACTGATGGATTAAGATAAGTGCTGATTCATTCAAGAAATATTCAATTATTCCAGGCGGTAGTTACTAAGGGATTAACTTTTGAATGATGTAATCAAACTAAAAAAAAATGCCAAATTCATAATAAATGACAAAAAAAGCCTCTCTTTTGCACAGAATTACAAGAACCCATTGAAAGTTTGAATTTATTATAGGATAGTTAAACCCTTCAGGCAAAGTTAGGTCACTTACTAGAACAATTTATTTTTCATTAGCTTAAACCTGCCTGACCTGTTCATCTGTTTGTGTCCTATAAAATATCTTGTTAGTACATGCAGATGCCGTATTAGAGGGGGAAATTATATTGTCTCTTTGAACCTAAGAATTCTTGGTACAAGTCAATGAAAATAATCATATTCCCCAGCATCCTAATTGGCAAACCTGCTGGCTGTCTGGAGCGTGCTTTCAGGAAATAAAGTGTGTAAGATATTGCAGAATAGAATTAAAATATGAAAATTTCTCTCCATGGTAGCCAGGAATGTTTTGAAAACACAAAATTATTTGCTTTTATGGGGAATGAGCCCTGAARCAGCTTGAAGAGATTATAAAGGAGCCAAAGAGATCTCAAAGCAACGACAGTAACTTTGACTTCCACATAACATTTTCAGGTAGAACTGGTCTGTCTACATCTTAAGATTCACACCACAGGACATTTCTGTAAATGTCTGTTTTTGTGGGTGACATAAATCTGTTCTTCATTTCCTTGTCTAGAGAAGATCAAGATGGGGGCTTCATGTTTTATGAGTATTCCTTAGCCATGTGTACAGGTATGGGTAATGAAAAAAAATAAGATTACTCTTCTTATAAAATGAAACTGGCCCTTTTTCGGGGAAGTATTTGCAGAGATATTTCAGCTCTCCAAATTCAAACTCACTTCCCCTTCAAGTTCTATATAAATTACTAGGCAAATATGAGCCAGATTCTCAATCAGTAAACCTCAAATCAAATTGTTCTTTAAGTGTCCAATCCATTTCAAAGTTTCCTGTTTATTTTGAAAGCTCTGCATACAGCTGATGTTCAAAATTCCATATAAAATAACTTATGTTATCTACATCTAAAAATGTAGGCAGAGGTCTAAAATTTATCACCTCATCTTAAGCTGGTGTGAATTTTCATTACTCCATTTTTGTAAATAGGAATATGCTAATTATAACAGTTGAGGATACATTAACCATTGGATACTAGCCTGGAGAGAAGTGGATATATTTTGTTTAGAGCATGAAGAAAATACTCTGAAAACATATAAATGTGGAAAGAGTGAGGTAAGGCCTGGAAGGATGTTCCAAAGCTTCTAGTTTCTAGTGTGTTGTGCAGACTTATTTCTAGCACACATTTCTACTGTCAGTAAGAACTGCTAAACAGAAGATATGATAAACACRTCTGTTTTAAAATATGGAAGCTCCTAGTAATTCTAATGATAAGGAACAAACACATTTTTATTCTATTTGTTTAATTAATGTGCATCTTGTAATAAACCTCAAAATATGTAGGCTGTTTGTGAGAACAGGCAGCCGGGGCATTACGGCAAAGTCAGGGCTCCATTAACAGTTATCGCACCACCCTATAGATGCTATGGCATACTATCTGCCTTTGGTATTATCTTCTTYGGGGCTGTCCAGTGTCTCTTGCCCTCCAGTGTCCTTCTCTATAGATGTTATTCCATTCTTGCCTTCTTCACAGGCTCAAAGGTAAAAAGATATTTCTTCTCCCTCTTTAGAGCATCCCTGTTTTTGTCAAGAGCCCTTTCTTGTTGCAGGCATGTGGGCTTTTGGGGACAGAGACCTGAAGGCTCATGCTGCCCGCTTGGGCAGCTCCTGGGTCCACCATCAGCCAGGGGCTGAGGCAAGAGGTGCATGAGGACTGCTTTGCAAAAATGCAGGGTTCTCAGGAACATACTTATGTAAAAATAAACCTTCAGCATACATTTATCAGAAAAAAGCAAATTGTGTTAAAAATGGCTGGATTTTTTTAATATTGATTAAGATCTGCAGTAAAATAAAAACAAATTCAGAGCCTTTCAGTTAAGTATTTCTTCCATAAGACTGAAATGGTGCAGCATACAGTAAGACCATGAATATGAATGATGGGAACCTAAAATACTAAGAGCAGGAAGACTTGTGATATCTTTAAAGCATATTTCTTCTTAGCCAATATAAAATCAAAACTGAAACTTAAAAGTTTAAAATTCATCCATCAACAGAGTAAGGTTCTTTTTTTTTCTTTTTCTTTTTCTTTTTTTTTCTTTTTTTTTTTTTTTTAATGAAACTCTACTATTAGCATTCTTCCCACTGCTAATTCTGTTGGAATATGGGGAACTCAAAAATCCCAGGTGGTGAATGTGATCCTGTAAGGTTGAAACTGAGAAAGTTTTCCTCACAAGTTTGAAGTGTCAGGTTGAAGGAACTTCCTTTCCCAAAAGCAAATATGAAGTTGCCAAAAAGATGTTGTGAACAGTTTTATTACCCATCTGCTTTGCAATAATATAGCTATTGACAACCTGATTGCTCTGTGCAAAGACTAAGGAAATGCTAATGCTGTATGGGATGAAAAACAAAGGACAGATTCTAATTTTACTGCTATGAATGCACTCTAGCGTATCTCCACTGATACCTAGGAGTTATTTGTTATTATACTGGTGTGCAATCAGAATCTTAATTCTGACTTTGAACAAAAAAAAAATGTATTCCACTGTAAGGAGAAAGAGGGGTGGGGGGAGAAGAAGAGAACACTGAATACATGCAGTTCACAGAATAATCCCCCATGTACTTTTACATTGAAATAAGATTTGCCAGGTCACAGAGAAGGGAATACACTTCTCGGGGTAGAGTAAACATTTATCTTCTAATTAACAGTTTCTGCTATTAAGTATTTTACATACTTGGAAAGTAGAGAAGCTTCAGGTGGAGTTTACATATCTTCTTGTTCAACACACTTCTGCTTATTTTGTCCCTTCAGATGTTTTTTGAAAGGTTTAAGTTATGATTTTTAATTTCCTGACATTTTTGCCAATACTAAAAAGCTGTTCACCAACTTTACAAGAACTCCTCTGCAGTCTCTTTGTAGGAGAACAGTGCACTACTTCGTTCAAACATAATGAGTTGAATAACTTGGCATCTAATTGGACTTTAGATCACTGCTTGTCTTGTTAATGCTGTGTTAAAACTGAAGGTGACCAGATGTAATCGCAGTAAAGACTATTTTAGTACTCACTATGCTACATGAGATCATATTTTAATCCCTATTAAATGGACTTCATTTAGCAATATGAAATCCCAAGTACCTCTCTGTGCAGGTACCTGTTGAGCACCCCCATGCTAATTTGTGCTACAACACTAAATAATAATGAACTTAGAGTACTGAAAGTGTCAGAATTCCCCCGGAAGAATATTTCCAGCAGATAAAACTACAAGCTTTTTATTTTCTCTAAATTTCTGATCTATTAAGCTGTGTTGCAAGTTGGGTTTCCTTGCATCTTACTGTTCTGGGAAGGAAATAGGATGGCTAGGTGGTCTGTAGCTATTACAGCCACTTTTATATCACATTAATTTGCTTTGGGGCTACGTAAGGATCTCAGAAAAAAATCCTAAAGAAAATAAGAAAAGTAATGAGGATGAAAGACCAAATCATGACCCTGAATGATAATGTGTGATATTGAGGAGGGAGAGGCAAATTTGAAAACTGTGCCAACTTTTATGGAGAGAGAATAAATGTGGAAATATTTAAGGTCTCTATTCTGCAGTACTTAAGTATGTGTCTATTTTGAAGCACATGACTCTCTCATACTCAAAAGGCAAATTACAAAACCAGATGTATTCATACTCTTGGGTCTTACGTCACATTTAGATCCTGTTTAACAATTTTTGCTCTACCTCAAGGCCTAAAAAACCTCCTAGTGGTTGACACTTCCCAGAGCACTTACCATTCTGCTTTTTGAGCACTTGCAAAGCTGTGTGCCCTTGTGTTTTTTTCCTGGGAAAATTTGCATTCCATGCAATGCAATTTAAAAGGAAATAAAAGGGAAACAGATTTGACTTGAACTACATCTAAAAGACTGATCCAGATTTGATTGAGGCCTTATCTTTCGAAGGCTTATAATCCATTGGACAGGATATTGTAGGTGCTCATCTGGGTTGAGAGCTAGGTTTTGTACCATATCACTTTATAGCTACAGATTTATTCATAGGAGCAAGCTATCAAATATTAATTTTTTCAAGGAAAATAATGTATATAAGTAAGGCAAGCATATGAAACAGCAAGCCAGTCTAGTCAACGTTTAACTACTTTCTCTATCCTTAATCTTGGTTAAGTAGTACACCATATTTGTGTCATGGAAAAAATCTAAAATATTCTAACATGCTGCCAGTGATTTCTGTGCTTTATGAACTGTACCACAGGTAATATGTACAGTCTGAAATGTTTGTGAAGCCTTAAGATTTAGGCTACCTAGATCTAGTGGTACTAAAAGTGAAATGTGGTCAAGGTGGGACCATTCCTTTGCCTTTGGGCAGTAAGAATTCAGTCAGATACAGTCTGCTTGAAATAAAAGAGAAACAATAAGGACATAATATGCAGGCTTGCATTTTTTGCAGTTTTTCTTCATTCTTCTAATATCCCATACATATTTTAAAGTGCTTGTCACTTCCAACATCACAGAAAGTTATTATGCAGATATCTGATCCACCCCAAAAGAAATTCAGTATTTCAAGAAAGCCATTAAATTATGCGCAATGTTAGCCTATGACCATCTACTTTTATCTCTATTACAGTTGCTGTCTATCTTCTATTTCTGCTACCATTTTACTGCTTTCTTCTCCCTTTGCTTAATTGTATCCTAGTTAAAATTCAATAGCAAGATTTTTGGGAGAGGTATCAGGTCCTCTCCTCCATCTATAGAGTTCTGGGGTCTATGAGAACAGCAGCAGTAAAAATAACTTTGACTAAGAAAAGTACTAATGATGTTGTATACACAGTATAGTATTCCTGTTAAATATTTCACTTGATGACTGGAAATGGAAAAAATATTTTCTCTCTAAAAGAAAAAAAAAAGTTTGAGCTTAGGGTTTTCAAGTTCATCCAGCAGGTTTTCAGCTGGAAGACTCCTCTCTCCTAAAACATCTGATAGCCTTGGAAAAGAGACTGCTTAATTCACTTCCATAAATCACTTTTGCTCAGCCCAATTTGAATGTTAGCTTTCTCCATTTCCCAGGCTTGCTTATGTGTTTGGTAGGTCTGCTCCTAGTACTACTCCTAACTCAGAAATTCCACTTTGGATCTGAAATACTTTTTGACAAAACTTTTGTTGATACTGTCATTTTGTCTTACAGAGTTTTCATTTCAGTGAATCAGCAATCAGCTATCCAAAAAAATGATTTCTGAAAGTTTTTCACTCAGCTCCACTGTGACAGTATTGCTGCATTACAGAACAAATGCAGTGTTGTTCATAATGGTGTATATTATCAAGTATTTCATCTAGCTCCTGTGTAGTATGAGGATGATGTAAAAGCAGATATTTAGTGCAAGCTTTTACACTTGACTGCATCTTCCAAATCAGCAGGAACACTAGTTTCTAGATAAGTCAGAGATGCAACAAGAATGGGGTCTCCTTCTGAACTTGGATACTTCTGTCCCCCATGATCAGTCTGGAAATGTGGGGCCACTCTAAGCATTGATCTGGCTCTGAGAACCAGACTGGGGCTTTGCCCGCGCAGAGATTTTACTTCAGTTAGGGTATGCCAGAGATGCATGCAGCCAACTCTGTGACTTCCTTGGTGAGAAGAAGGTCCAAGTTACATTAGGGGAGCATTCTGGAGTTTATTTGGAAGGTTTGTTGAAAATTAAGAGGCTCATTATTTTCAAACAATCCCACTCTCCCATAATGCAGCACTGTCTCTCAGACTGTGTTTTTTATTCAATCTCGGTCACCTTCCCAGGGAAGATATAGTAAGAGAAAAACCCGTAGTTTTCATAAATGACAGAACCCTAAGCTGCGTTGAAGCTTACCATTGCATTCATATTTCCAGAGCTGCCTCAAGGTCTCACACTGGTACGGGCAGAGGGAGTGTCTGGCTGTCGTGAATGGCAGGAGAAGGGGCAGGGCTGCAACGGCACCAACCCACGCAGAGGAGGCCAGCTGCTGCCCCTTGTCTCGCCCGACCCAGTTTCCTGCAGTCACCAGCCACACGTTCAGCTAACGCCCTCCTCAGTGGGGACGGCAGAAACAGCTGGGTTTTCCAACACTCAGCAAACCAGGCAGCAAGAATTTGTCAGAGTTTTCCTGCCCAACGCTATCCYGCCGTAGACAATGGCCTGTGTTGCCTGTGCCCAGACTGGAGGATTTTATTTATTTAGCTCGTTTATGTTGCAAGGATGGGGTTTATTTTAGTTTTTAATATTTTCCAGTTGCTTCAATGCAAGGGAATCCATCTTCTGGTTCCTAGTGACTGATTTACTTGAATTGCTCTGAATGTTACTGTATGCACCCAGGTGCTGGATGAAAGAGAAATGCAGTGTATGTCCTTTCCTCACATAGAATCTCTTTATCCGTATTTTGCCCTGATGATCCATGTTCAGAGGGCACCACTGGGCCCAGCCCATTACAGGGGAGACATAGAAAGGGAGCCACAATAGAGTTTTTAATCAATGTCTAGTACTGGCCTTCATAGCTCTCCTGAGGAATCAAGAATTAAAAAAACCCCACCAAGCATAGTGTAGCCCAGCCACAGAGCCAATGTGTAAAGATGAAAATGTCTAAAAGGTCAGTTAGAGAGTCAACTGGTCCCAGAAGCCATGCGGACAGGCAAGGTGTGTGGACAACAGTTACTCTCCATAGATATCCCTTGGGCGCTGCTTGCAGCCCGTTACCTGCTTGGACAAGTGAGCAATAACCTGATTGTGGGAGCACTGGGAGCTCGCSAGTTATGCTGGAGTTTGCATATGGCGCATTTCACAGGATCAGGCCCAAGAGCAGGAAATTGTCTTCAGAGCTCTTTTGCTTTAAAATAGAGCTGCATTTCTTTAAGASTCTACCAGGAACTGTACTTTATATTCTCTTTAGATTCAAAAATCTGGTTTTTATTAGTTAGTATATTAACTTCAACTTTATTAAACAGAATGTGTTGGTGGAAAGGGGAATGTAGTTGATACAGTAAACATGCCTGTGGGACTGTGAAGAAATGAATTGTTAAAATGGCTTCAACACGCAAAGGGCGCATAAAAATTTCACAAAGCCTGGGATGTAAAGTTAATGCTGACAGTGTATTGTGCAGTAAGCATATAGTACCTTTATTGTAGACATCTGCAGCCGAAGGATCCTCTTGGGATCCCCATTTGCTTGCCCAGGGAATTTTGTTGACATGTTAGATGTCAGCATCCACAAGTTTTATAGACTGGAACAGAAGGGTGCTTCCTGATCTGGGTTTTTTACACCACCTCTTCGGTTAGCAGTTAGTAACACCATTGGACTGGGGAGGGAGACAGTTTGTCAGGTCGTAGCTGGAGACRGGTTTTGTCCGTGCGCACCAAGGACGAATACCTCAGTACAGAACGCTCCTCTGTCTGACATAGCGTAAAGTGTTAAACATTAGCTTAAAATCATCTGTGCTACTCTCAGACTTCAGTAAATATTCTTAAGCAGTCCTTAAATTATAGAGAAATTCCAATAGCRTTGCATTCCATAGCAAATAGCAAATGCAAGCAGCATCATTAATGGCACACTAATGAATACCACATGAATTAATAATAATCGCCTACTTTTTGAAGTCTCCCTGGCTTCCATCTGTCTCTTAAATCACTTCAAATAATTAATTGCTTGATGCTTTTCACCTTTGACAGACAAATAAATTGCAGATTAAAAATACCTGTGTTAGCAGTGGGCCGAGTGAAGCAAGGAAGGGGCACGTGGCTGTTTCCCACCCGTCGGGAGTGATGCAGTTTGCCCTGGTGGATCTGCCTTGCCCAGGTAGCAATGCGCAGGGGAAGGAGACCGATGCTGTGTTACTCACCCTGCTTAAGCAGAAACTCTGCCTGACCCACAGATTTTTGCAGCGTTTATTCTCCTCAGTGGAGCTGAATCGGTAATTCAGAGGTCTCCAGTTTTCTGCCTGTAGCACAGTTCACTCTTGTGCATCCGTGAGTCACGAGGGGGTGAGACACCCCCGGTCCCTGCGGCCGAGGTGAAGCCGGGGCAGCCGTAGGGTCACCTCGCTGCTGGGGTCTGCCCTGGCATCGCCTTGGCTGGAAACAGCAAACCCATGGCAACAAACTCCGGTCCCGTTGACTGGGGATAAATATCAATGAGAGCTTTCTGTAAAAGCAGACACCTAAATATAACACTGTTTATTCCGGAAACTGCATGGCCCTGAGGATTTTATTATTATCATTTTTATTGATTTTATTTATGGATACTAAGGAACTCAGTTGCTTGGAGACCTGCGTTTTTGCATCTATGCTCAAAGCTAGTAAGGTCAATTACTCAAATAGTATTGTAGCGACCAGAGAATGCATGAGAAGCACATTAATTTTTAAATAGCTTGAAAACAGGGAAGTCAGTAGTGATCCTGTCTTCTCAGGAAGTTTTTTTAAGTTGTAAATTGTGTAATATTTTCATTTCAAAAAGTATAGGGAAGTGTCTGTTTATCTATTGCAGAGCTTTAGGATAGGCTGTGGCAGAAACTCTCTCCCCATTGTGTTTTCTGCTTTTATTCTACAAGTGGCAATACCGTTAAAACACTGCTGCTTTTGTAAGCCATACAGGTAACAACATCTACATATATTGTAGTGTCTACTTAATATATAAGTTTAATGGCTTAATTTATTATTTCTTTAGCTGGTCATTTTTTTCAACCTTTTATATAGCCTTATAATAAAGCATGCAAGAGAGAGAAGGCACAGGTTCCTGGGGATTCAAAGGGCAGGATGGCTCAGATGCCTGCTTCTCAGTTTCTGTTGAATGCTGCTCACAGGATTCAGCTGCTAGCACAGAATTTAAAATTAGCTCTACATTTTGCCACCCTCAACCTTTTAAATGTGAAATAGAACGGCAACCTCCTACTTTATACTCAATGCTTTTTACACGCACATTTACCCTACATTTTCAAGCTATAATATTACCAGAGAAGTTCTTTGTGTAAAATGACATTTTCCTGTGTACACTGAGAAAACTGGAGGGTAACTAGAATTTGTTTTGCTAGAGAGCAATAGCTGCTAGGCTTTTAGATGTTTAAAGCTATGGGAAAAATTCTGTAATAATAATAATAATAATAATAAAATAGATCGTTCTTTTGTATACTTCTGTGCTGATAATCCCTGCAAATTCCTTGCAGAAAACTCCCCAGGGGCAGCCGTCTCTCCTGGGTGCGATTGCGCTGGCAGGAGGCGCTGAGGGCCAGGGCCCGCGCGGCAGCGCTGGCATCGCCCTCCGCCAGGCCGGGCAGGGCGGAGGGGGCRCGGGAGGCCCGAGAGGGAGCCGGGTTTGACTAGGCGAGCAGGCGAAGGAGGGAGATGTGATCTACGAGGGAAAAGGATGGAGCAGAATCAGGAAAGACAAACAAGCTAAAAACAAAGCACAAAGAGGAATGGGCAAAAAAACTGGACGAGAAGCAGTAACAACCTTGGGCGTAAGTTCAGAAGCATTTTGCAGTGGTATTACGAAAGAAAAACTTCCACCAGGGAAAGGAGGGCAAGCACTGGGTTAAGGCAAGAGGCAAGATTTCACTCTGCCTGAAAGCATCTTGTTCGGATGACTATTCTTTATGCATCCATGCACCCCTTACCTAAGCGCAGGGAGGAGAATAGTTTGGGCCTTGTTGGGTATGAAATGTATTTATGAATTTCTGCTCTCAGATAAACCTGTGCTTTGTTCAAAAATTGTTTCCTTTATTTAGGAGGGCATGTACTTATACTAGCTAAGTTAAATGTCACTCCTATCTGCTAGAAATATTTTGTTCTGGGTAATAGCCCAATGCATTTAAAATTCCATATATTATGGTTTACTTAAAAATAATGGGCAATTTTGCAATGAATAAGTGCATTAATTATAAGACAAATCATACTAAATACTCTTTCCTACTCAATTCCCTTTAAATTTCAATGAATAAAATTTTGCTTTAAAATAAAGGACATTTTTAATGTATCCAACAATGATTAAATAGACTAATTACAGGTAATAAATATATTTTTATTGAAATGTGAATGACTACACTTGTCACTGGCTCCAAGAAGTATGCTATACTCATTTGAATTATATAYCTATATATATATATCAACTAATTATATATTTGTCCCATTACTAATTTAAAAAGACAAGTTAGACAAAATTTGATCAAACCCAATTTTACCTCTAGTCACAGAGGTTAAAGCTCCTCTTAACTTAAATGGAAGCTACATTTGTTCGGCATTTTAAGGCAGAATCAGTCTATTTACCTTAAGACTTTTTTTTTCAAAAAGGAATATACAGGACTAGACATGAAGTATCAGTTTGAATGGCAGGGAGAAAGCAGTGAAAGGAATGGCAGGTGGTCGTGCTAAGCCGTGCGAAGTTTGGCTCCTGGAGGTGTGCTGACGCCAGCGTTGCTCCCGGAGCAGCTCGCTGGCACTCGCCCAAAGCAAAGGGCTGGACACCATCTTCAGACCAACAACTTTTCTTATAAATGGAGAGCAACTGTAGGCTCGGTGCGGTCCTGCAGCCCTTTCTTCCCTTGATTTATCTTCAATAAAAGTCATATAACATCTTTACGGCCCTGAGGCAGGAACCTCCAAGCAGTCCCATTGCCCCGCTGCCATGCGCAAGACTCAGAAGTGCTGCAGCCTCCCTTGCGGGGCTCTCTAAAACCCTTGGTTCGTTCAGTGGCTGCAGAAAGAGCCCCCAGTTCAGCTTCAAGGAGACCATTTATAGTCTGCTATTAAAGTCCAAATTAAAACAGAGGTGCACAGTTGTTCTGTATCCTCAAGGTGCCCTGAGGTATTAGGAATTACAGGCACAAGGGTGTCAGAAGCACTTTTGCAGTGGAAAGGAGCCGTTCCAGCCCTGGTTGTTGCCTAGTCCTGACCTTTGAGGGAGATCTCTCGTACTGGCAGTTAGGGTATGACCTGCAGGCAGAGAGCTGGTCCTGTCACATGATCGGGGAAAAAATTCAGAGGCTGTCATCCTAAATTTTAGTTTTGCTTTGTGCAGGTCTCAGCAATGTTCACTGAAACTTAGCTTTTTATGCACTCATACCTGCTAGTAAATTCATTTACTGGAATATTAATGGAACGGGAGCACAAAGGGTACAATCAGTCTAAGTTAATTTAAAAATTCAAATAAATGATCATGCATAGGTTGTTTTTCTCCAGTACTCACCATTTCTAATTAGGATGCAATATGACATGTCCTGTTTTCACATTTCATATGCTGCATATTTCAAGTAGCAAATCTAGACTCTCGAGATGATGGCTGGCAACTTGAGAGAAAGAAAAACATAAACAACTTGGAGAAAAAAATGAATATAATAAAAATAAACTTGAAAATATTCCAAGGCTAAGTCAACTCAGAAATATGTTCAAAATATGGAGCGTGAACATTGGTTTTCTGTAATACAGATGGAATCAATGCAAGCAGAATATTGACTACAAGCTAAGGCAGCCTTATCAATAAAGAAGAACTTTTGCAATCTCACCTGTGTGGGGATCCATCATGTGGTTCCCCTCAATCCTCAGAAAAAACTTTCCATCTTTAGCCTGGTTCCTTTTTTCACTTCAGCAGAACCTGAAAACAAAGTTCCTCATCAGCTCTGTTCCCTAAAGACACTTAGGTATTGGGTTTTTGTTTTTTTCATTTCTTCATCTGTAATAATATCCTTTTTTCAGAGATTAATATCAGTTTCTTAAGCACTTTGGAGAAAAAAATGTATTGAATATATAATACTGTTATATTGAAGGCCTATTACTTCCATTCAGGTAAAATTAATAGTACACAGTGGACTCTGCAAGAAAATATTAAATTATACTATCAAAACATAAATACCCTAGAAAGAGTGGAACAAGTGTTTTCTATTAAGAATAAGCAGTATGCATTCCAAAACAAGTATCTATAATTGGAATATAAATAGTGAAGCTAACGCGGTGTTCAGATCTTACTCTGTTCCTACAATTAACTGGTCGATCTAACACACATTAAAGAAATGATATTTCCATTTGGCAGCTAACAGCTGCCAGTGGAACGAACATCGCCAAACAGCGAGCTTGTGGATGTTTAAAAGCGGCGTCGAACTACTTTGGTCTTAGATGGGTCACAAGAGGTAGAGCAAAGGGAGCATTTCCTAGGCTGGCGCTGGTGGCAGCTGCAGGACGCAGCGGCAAAGCTCCCGCGCCGCCCGCGCGCCGAGGGGCGGTGCCGGCTGCCGTGAGGAGCCGCGCAGGCGCAGTGCACAGAGCGAGC